>NC_057811.1:327823249-327840316 GCF_018294505.1 Triticum aestivum | reverse complement strand
GCCCCCTCCCATGGGGAGTCCGAATTGGACTAGGGGAGGGGGCGCGCCCCCTTCCCTTCTCCTCTTCCCTCTCCCTTCCCCTTTCCCCCTCCGTAAGAAAGGAAAGGGGGGCCGAATAGGACTTGGAGTCCTATTCGGTTTCCCCCCATGGTGCGCCCCCTAGGCCGGCGGCTGCTACATAAAAGAATTCAGAGAAGATTCAAATATTGTTCATAGATAAACTTGATCATAAACCCACAATTCATCGGTCTCAACAAACACACCGCAAAAGAAGATTACATCGAATAGATCTCCACAAGAGAGGGGGAGAACATTGTATTGAGATCCAAAAAGATAGAAGAAGCCATCTAGCTGATAACTATGGACCCGAAGGTCTGAAGTAAACTACTCACACTTCATCGGAGAGGCTATGGTGTTGATGTAGAAGCCCTCCGTGATCGATGCCCCCTCTGGCGGAGCTCCGGAACAGGCCCCAAGATGAGATCTCATGGGTACAGAAGGTTGCGGCGGTGGAATTAGGTTTTTGGCTCCGTATCTGGTAGTTTGGGGGTACGTAGGTATATATAGGAGGAAGAAGTACGTCGGTGGAGCAACATGGGGCCCACGAGGGTGGAGGGCGCGCCCCCCTACCTCGTGCCTTCCTGGTTGATGTCTTGACGTAGGGTCCAAGTCCTTTGGATCACGTTCGTTCCGAAAATCACGTTCCCGAAGGTTTCATCCCGTTTGGACTCCGTTTGATATTCTTTTTCTGCGAAACTCTGAAATAGGCAAAAAACAACAATTCTGGGCTGGGCCTCCGGTTAATAGGTTAGTCCCAAAAATAATATAAAAGTGTATAATAAAGCCCAATAATGTCCAAAACAGAATATAATATAGCATGGAACAATAAAAAATTATAGATACGTTGGAGACGTATCAAGCATCCCCAAGCTTAATTCCTGCTCGTCCTCGAGTAGGTAAATGATAAAAACAGAATTTTTGATGTGGAATGCTACTTGGCATAATTTCAATGTAATTCTTCTTAATTGTGGTATGAATATTCAGATCCGAAAGATTCAAGATAAAAGTTCAATATTGACATAAAAGTAATAATACTTCAAGCATACTAAATAAGCAATTATGTCCTCTCAAAATAACATGGCCAAAGAAAGTTCATCCCTACAAAATCATATAGTTTAGTCATGCTCCATTTTCGTCACACAAGAATGCTCTCATCATCCACAACCCCGATGACAAGCCAAGCAATTGTTTCATACTTTAGTAATCTCAAACTTTTTCAACCTTCACGCAATACATGAGCGTGAGCCATGGATACAGCACTATGGGTGGAATAGAATACAATGATGTGCGTTATGTGGGAAGACAAAAAAGGGAGAAAGTCTCACATCAACGAGGCTAATCAATGAGCTATGGATATGCCCATCAATTGATGTTAATGCAAGGAGTAGGGATTGCCATGCAACGGATGCACTAGAGCTATAAATATATGAAAGCTCAACAAAAGAAACTAAGTGGGTGTGCATCCAACTTGCTTGCTCACGAAGACCTAGGGCATTTGAGGAAGCCCATTGTTGGGATATACAAGCCAAGTTCTATAATGAAAAATTCCCACTAGTATATGAAAGTGACAAAACAAGAGACTCTCTATCATGAAGATTATGGTGCTACTTTGAAGCACAAGTGTGGTAAAAGGATAGTAACATTGTCCCTTCTCTCTTTTTATCTCATTTTTTGGCCTTCCTTTTTTATGGCCTTTCTCTTTTTTTTCCTCACTTGGGACAATGCTCTAGAAAATGATGATCATCACACTTCTATTTATTTACAACTCAATGATTACAACTCGATACTAGAACCAAGTATGACTCTATATGAATGCCTCTGGCGGTGTACCGGGATATGCAATGAACCAAGAGTGACATGTATGAAAGAATTATGAATGGTGGATTTGCCACAAATACTATGTCAACTACATGATCATGCAAAGCAATATGACAATGATGAATGTGTCATGATAAACGGAACGGTGGAAAGTTGCATGGCAATATATCTCGGAATGGCTATGGAAATGCCATAATAGGTAGGTATGGTGGCTGTTTTGAGGAAGATATAAGGAGGTTTATGTGTGAAAGATCATATCATATCACAGGGTTTGGATGCACCGGCGAAGTTTGCACCAACTCTCAATGTGAGAAAGGGCAATGCACGGTACCGAAGAGGCTAGCAATGGTGGAAAGGTGAGAGTGCGTATAATCCATGGACTCAACATTAGTCAGAAAGAACTCACATACTTATTGCAAAAATCTACAAGTCATCAAAAACCAAGCACTGCGCGCATGCTCCTAGGGGGATAGATTGGTAGGAAAAGACCATCGCTCGTCCCCGACCGCCACTCATAAGAAGGACAATCAAAGAACACCTCATGTTTCAAATTTGTTACATAACGTTTACCATACATGCATGCTACGGGACTTGCAAACTTCAACACAAGTATTTCTCAAATTTACAACTACTCAACTAGCACAACTTTGATATCACTACCTCCATGTCTCAAAACAATCATCAAGCATCAAACTTCTCTTAGTATTCAACACACTCATAAGAAAGTTTTTACTAGTCTTGGATACCTAGCATATTAGGATTATTTAAGCAAATTAACATGCTGTTTTAAGACTCTCAAAATAATCTAAGTGAATCATGAGAGAATAATAGTTTCTATAAAACAAAAGTTACCACCGTGCTCTAAAAGATATAAGTGAAGTACTAGAGCAAAAACTATATAACTCAAAAGATATAAGTGAAGCACATAGAGTATTCTAATAATTTCCGAGTCATGTGCGTCTCTCTCAAAAGGTGTGTACAGCAAAGATGAATGTGGTAAACTAAAAAGCAAAGACTCAAATCATACAAGACACTCCAAGCAAAACACATATCATGTGGTGAATAAAAATATAGCTCCAAGTAAAGTTACCGATGGAAGTAGACGAAAGAGGGGATGCCTTCCGGGGCATCCCCAAGCTTTGGCTTTTAGGTGTCCTTAGATTATCTTGGGGGTGCCATGGGCATCCCCAAGCTTAGGCTCTTGCCTCTCCTTGTTCCATAATCCATCAAATCTTTCACCCAAAACTTGAAAACTTCACAACACAAAACTCAGCAGAAAATCTCGTGAGCTCCGTTAGCGAAAGAAAACAAAAGACCACTTCAAGGTAATGTAATGAACTCATTCTTTATTTAAATTGGTGTTAAACCTACTGTATTCCAACTTCTCTATGGTTTATAAACTATTTTACTAGCCATAGATTCATCAAAATAAGAAAACAACACACGAAAAACAGAATCTGTCAAAAACAGAACAGTCTGTAGTAATCTGTAACTAACGCAAACTTTGGAACTCCAAAAATTCAGCCAAAATAGGAAGACCTAGAAAATTTGTTTGTTGATCAGAAGCAATTGGAATCAATATTTTATCACGTTCTGGTGATTTTTAACAACTATTTTCGTGAACAGAAAGTTTCTGGAATTTACAGCAAGATCAAATAACTATCATCCAAGAAGATCCTATAGGTTTAACTTGGCACAAACACTAATTAAAACATAAAAACAATTCTAACCAGAGGCTAGATCAAATATTTATTCCTAAACAGAAATAAGAACCTCGCAACCAACGCGAATAAGGGGTTGTCAATCCCTCAACGGTCACTTACGAGAGTGAGATCTGATAGATATGATAAGATAATATTTTTGGTATTTTTATGATAAACAGAAATAAAGATGCAAAGTAAAATAAAAGGCAATAGAAATAACTAAGTGTTGGAAGATTAATATGATGGAAAATAGACCCGGGGGCCATAGGTTTCACTAGTGGCTTCTCTCAAGATAGCATAAGTATTACGGTGGGTAGACAAATTACTGTCGAGCAATTGATAGAATTGAGCATAGTTATGAGAATATCTAGGTATGATCATGTATATAGGCATCACGTCCGCGACAAGTAGACCGAAACGATTCTACATCTACTACTATTACTCCACACATCGACCGCTATCTAGCATGCATCTAGAGTATTAAGTTCATAAGAACAGAGTAATGCTTTAAGTAAGATGACATGATGTAGAGGGATAAACTCATGCAATATGATATACACCCCATCTTTTTATCCTCGATGGCAACAATACAATACGTGTCGTTTCCCTTTCTGTCACTGGGATCGAGCACCGCAAGATTGAACCCAAAGCTAAGCACTTCTCCCATTGCAAGAAAGATCAATCTAGTAGACCAAACCAAACTGCTAGTTCGAAGAGACTTGCAAAGATAACCAATCATACATAAAAGAATTCAGAGGAGATTCAAATATTGTTCATAGATAAACTTGATCATAAACCCACAATTCATCGGATCTCGACAAACACACCACAAAAGAAGATTACATCGAATATATCTCCAATAAGATCGAGGAGAACTTTGTATTGAGATCCAAAGAGAGAGAGGAAGCCATCTAGCTAATAACTATGGACTCGAAGGTCTGAGGTAAACCACTCACACATCATCGGAGAGGCTATGGTGTTGATGTAGAAGCCCTCCGTGATCAATGCCCCCTCCGGCGGAGCGCCGGAAAAGGCCCCAAGATGGGATCTCACGGGTATAGAAGGTTGCGGTGGTGGAAATAGGTTTTTGGCTCTATCTCTGATAGTTTGGGGGTACGTAGGTATATATAGGAGGAAGAAGTATGTTGGTGGAGCAACGTGGGCCCCACGAGGGTGGATGGCGCGCCCCCCTGCCTCGTGCTCTCCTCATTGATTACTTTGCGTAGACTCCAAGTCCTTTGGATCACGTTCGTTCCGAAAATCACGTTCCCGAAGGTTTCATTCCGTTTGGACTCCGTTTGATATTCTTTTTCTGCGAAACACTGAAATAGGCAAAAAAACAGCAATTCGGGTTGGGCCTCCCGTTAATAGGTTAGTCCCAAAATAATATAAAAATGTATAATAAAGCCCATTAAACATCCAAAACAGAATATAATATAGCATGGTACAATCAAAAATTATAGGTACGTTGGAGACTTATCAAGCATCCCCAAGCTTAATTCCTGCTCGTCCTCGAGTAGGTAAATGATAAAAACAGAATTTTTGATGTGGAATGCTACTTAGCATATTTTTCAATGTAACTCTCTTATTTCTGGTATGAATGTTCAGATCCGAAAGATTCAAGATAAAAGTCTAATATTGACATAAAAATAATAATACTTCAAGCAAACTAACTAAGCAATTATGTCTTCTCAAAATAACATGGCCAAAGCAAGTTATCCCTACAAAATCATATAGTCTGGCTATGCTCTATCTTCACCACACAAAGTATTTAAATCATGCACAACCCTGATGACAAGCCAAGCAATTGTTTCATACTTTTGATGTTCTCAAACTTTTTCAATCTTCACGCAATACATGAGCGTGAGCCATGGACATAGCACTATATGTGGAATAGAATGGTGGTTGTGGAGAAGACAAAAAGGAGAAGATAGTCTCATATCAACTAGGCGTATCAACGGGCTATGGAGATGCCCATCAATAGATATCAATGTGAGTGAGTAGGGATTGCCATGCAACGGATGCACTAGAGCTATAAGTATATGAAAGCTCAACAAAAGAAACTAAGTGGGTGTGCATCCAACTCGCTTCCTCACGAAGACCTAGGGCATTTTGAGGAAGCCCATCATTGGAATATACAAGCCAAGTTATATAATGAAAAATTCCCACTAGTAAATGAAAGTGATATCATAGGAGACTCTCTATCATGAAGATTATGGTGCTACTTTGAAGCACAAGTGTGGTAAAAGGATAGTAACATTGTCCCTTCTCTCTTTTTCTCTCACTTTTTTTTATTTGGGCCTTTTCTCTTTTTTTTCTTATGGCCTCTTTTTTTCTTTTTCTTTTTCTTTTTTGTCCGGATTCTCATCCCGACTTGTGGGGGAATCAAAGTCTCCATCATCCTTTCCTCACTTGGGACAATGCTCTAATAATGATGATCATCACACTTCTATTACTTACAACTCAACAATTACAACTCAATACTTAGAACAAAATATGACTCTATGTGAATGCCTCCGGCGGTGTACCGGGATATGCAATGAATCAAGAGTGACATGTATGAAAGAATTATGAACGGTGGCTTTGCCACAAATACGATGTCAACTACATGATCATGCAAAGCAATATGACAATGATGGAGCGTGTCATAGTAAACGGAACGGTGGTAAGTTGCACGGCGATATATCTCGGAATGGCTATGGAAATGCCATGATAGGTAGGTATGGTGGTTGTTTTGAGGAAGGTATATGGTGGGTGTATGATACCGGCGAAAAGTGCGCGGTATTAGGGAGGCTAGCAATGGTGGAAGGAAGAAAAGTGTGTATAATCCATGGACTCAACATTAGTCTTAAAGAACCCATATACTTATTGCAAAAATCTACAAGTTATCAAAGAAAAGTATTACGTGCATGCTCCTAGGGGGTAGATTGGTAGGAAAATACCATCGCTCGTCCCCGACCGCCACTCATAAGGAAGACAGTCAATAAATAAATCATGCTCCCACTTCATCACAGAACGGTTCACCATACGTGCATGCTACGGGAATCACAAACTTTAACACAAGTATTCCTCAAATCCACAACTACTCAACTAGCATAACTCTAATATCACCATCTTCATATCTCAAAACAATTATCAAGCATCAAACTTATCATAGTATTCAACACACTCATAAGAATTTTTTTACTAATCTTGGATGCCTATCACTTTAGGACTAATTTCTCAATTTAAGAAAATTACCATGCTGTTTTGTAGGACTCTCAAAATAATATAAGTGAAGCATGAGAGAACAATAGTTTCTATAAAACAAATCCACCACCGTGCTCTAAAAGATATAAGTGAAGCACTAGAGCAAAAACTATATAGCTCAAAAGATATAAGTGAAGCACATAGAGTATTCTAATAAATTCCGAATCATGTGTGTCTCTCTCAAAAGGTGTGTACAGCAAGGATGATTGTGGTAAACTAAAAATCAAAGACACAAATCATACAAGACGCTCCAAGCAAAATACATATCATGTGGTGAATAAAAATATAGCTCCAAGTAAAGTTACCGATGGACGAAGACGAAAGAGGGGATGCCTTCCGGGGCATCCCCAAGCTTTGGCTTTTTGGTGTCCTTAGATTATCTTGGGGTGCCATGGGCATCCCCAAGCTTAGGCTCTTGCCACTCCTTATTCCATAATCCATCAAATCTTTTACCCAAAACTTGAAAACTTCACAACACAAAACTTAGCAGAAAATCTCGTGAGCTCCGTTAGCGAAAGAAAACAAAACACCACTTCAAAGTACTGTAATGAACTCATTCTTTATTTATATTGGTGTTAAACCTTCTGTATTCCAACTTCTCTATGGTTTGTAAACTATTTTATTAGCCATAGATGCATCAAAATAAGCAAACAACACGCGAAAAACAGAATCTGTCAAAAACAGAACAATATGTAGTAATCTGTAACTAACGCAAACTTCTGGAACTCAAAAAAATGTACGAAAATAGGAAGACCTAGACAATTTGTTTAGTGATCTGCTTCAATTGGAATCAGTATTTTATCACGTTCTGGTGATTTTTAACAATTGTTTTCGTGAACAGAAAGTTTCTGGAATTTTCAGCAAGATCAAATAACTATCATCCAAGAAGATCCTATAGGTTTAACTTGGCACAAACACTAATTAAAACATAAAAACAAATCTAACCAGAGGCTAGATCAAATATTTATTGAATAACAGCAAGAGAAAATATTGGGTTGTCTCCCAACAAGCGCTTTTCTTTAAAGCCTTTTAGCTAGGCATTGATAATTTTAATGATGCTCACATGAAAGACAAGAATTGAAGCACAAAGAGAGCATCATAAAGCACGTGAAAAACACGTCTAAGTCTAACGTACTTCCTATGCATAGGCATCTTATATGAAAACAAATTATCAAGGCAAGCAAAAACTAGCATATGCAAGGAAGCGGAAAGAAACAATAGCAATCTCAACATAACGAGAGGTAATTTAGTAACATGAAAATTTCTACAACCATATTTTCCTCTCTCTTAATAATTACATGTAGGATCATAAGCAAATTCAACAATATAGCTCTCACAAAACATATACTTAACACGATCCACATGTATGCAAAGTTGACACTCTTCCAAAATAGTGGGATTAACATTAACTAAAGTCATGACCTCTCCAAACCCACTTTTATCAAAAACTTCATAAGATTGACCATTCTCCAAATATGTGGGATCTAAAGTTGACACTCTTCCAAACCCGCTTTCAATATTATTGCAAACATTATTATCAATCTCATATTCATCATGGGGCTTAAATAAATTTTCAAGATCATAAGAAGAATCACCCTAATCATGATCATTACAACAAGTAGTAGACATAGCAAAACTAGCATCACTACAAAAAAATACACTTCCGTGATGATACGTGTTCGTCACAGTAGGTCGCGTTTTTTTCATGCATGTACATCCATGACGATTTTATGACAGAATCAAGATAGTCATACCTGTGCTGTCGTAGAAGTGTTCCATGACATTACCAAAATTATCATCACGGAAGTGTCCACTTCCATGACGATAAATCGCGCGTCACAGAAGTGCTTTCGTCAAGGGTGACCGACACATGGCATCCACCGTAACGGAACGCCGTTAGGCTATCGGGTCGGGTTTTGGATCCGATAACTCGTTAACAGCCCCGACCAATGGGGATTTTCCACGTGTAAAATCATCATTGGCTGGAGGAAACACGTGTCGGCTCACCGTTAGGACAGATGTCATCCGCTCATTGGACCGAAGGCGCCTATGATACAGCGACACGTGGCACGGCCCAACAGAGGCCCATTCCTGTGAAAAGGCCGGCCCGTTTGACTTGGTCAAAAGGTGGCGGGCCGGCCCAAGGAAAGCCTGTTAACGGCATGTTCGCATATAGCCCATTTACAGCCCGCTAACCCAGGCCCCGTTACGCCCTATCCGAATTAGGCCCAGTAGCGTCATCTGGGCCGTCCAATATGATTCAGCCCATTTTAACTTCCGGCCCATGTGTGGCCCATGACTTCTTCTTTCGGCCCATATGAGGACCTTTGTAACTCTTGGCCCATTAACGACCCGTGGTGAAACTGGCCCGTAATGAACAGTGTATCACTTTATACCCATTAACGGCCCGTTATTCCATTGGGCCATTTCCAGCCCAAGTTATCGTTCGGCCTTCTCAGGGCCCATTGATTCTTGGACTCATTTGCAGCATTCGGTTACATACGGCCCGTTACTGTCATTTTCTGCTTGTGGGCCAAATTCAGCCCGTCGTTACAGTCGGCCCGTTTGAGGACCGTTAATACGTTGGGTCGTTTTCATGTCAAAAAAAACCCGTTGGGCTGTTTTCATAGAGTTATCAAATACGGCCTATTAACGGCCCATTATGGTCCACGAATACGGCCCATGATTGGCGAAATGATGATACGCCCCGTAGAAGGCCCATGGATCCTACGGCCCGTATGAGGCCCATGGATAGTACAGCCCGTAGAAGGCCCATGGATCGTACGGCCCGTAGAAGGCCCATGGACCCTAAGGCCCGTATAGAAGGCCGATGGATCCTACGGCCGGACGAAGGCCCATGGATCATACGGCCTGCAGGAGGCCCATGGTTACAATAGTCCGTGTGTTGCCATGATTATTTTGGCCTAGTTACCAAAAATAGGCTATTGTGGCCACTAGAAAAAAACAGAAAAAGAACTGCAGTGACTACAAGCAAACAACTAAACAAGACAATAAGGAAATAAATAAGCAAGCAATTAACGCTAGCCTATTACTGCTATTACACATATTACATCCACTGGGCATCGAAGTTCGCCACCAGTGCAAATATAGGGAACAAAGCAGCACATTACATACACTGGCCGTCAAAATTGGCCACCAGTGCAAATAAACGCGGCAGCAAAACAAGAGCATAACTGAAACAACTTCAGAAGAGCTCAAGAAACGTTATCCTGGGTATCCACCATGCTGGCAATAAGCTTAGCAAGCTGATTAGCTTTGTCCTGTTTGGCGCTAAAATCCTCCAACGCTTGCTATTGCACCAGAAAGTATGCATCTGAATGCTCCAGGGACTTCCGCAGTCCTTCCGCTTCTTGTCACAGCACAGCTGATCGATGTCTTTCAGCTTGTAGTTGAGACTCAAGAAACCGAACTGATTCAGACAGTGCGTTTGAATAGCTTGTGCAAGCGGTAGTGGCCAGTAACTCGAACACTAAACCAAGACAGGACTTTGGGGTTGTCTCGCTGTCTTCAAGATAGTCTTCCTTAGCTGTTTTATCAGCTTTGTTGGAGACCAACAAGGATGTGTCACTATCTTGAACCTTATCTGCATTACTTCCTTTACCATTGCTTAATAAGGCACTCTTCCCCAATATTCTGTCAGCATTCTAAAAGAATAAACAAGCAGACACATAACAAGTTTAGCATGTACTAGTATATGAAACTCATTTCGGTGAACCAGTTCATTAGTAAGGTGGACAGGATTAAACTACCAAGTCTTCTATTGCCAAGTACTAGTACATAATAAAAGCATCAAACAAACATATATCTATGTCCTATGGTCACTGCATTGTCTTGCCAAATCAAAATAGAGACACGGTTCAAATCATATCAGTTCAAGACAAAGCAGCAGTGAAAGAATACAAAGCGTGGGAAACTACACGGCACAACAAGATTTCAGATGGGTACCACAGGTCTACATGTACAACAACATTATTGGCTCTGTTGTGATGCTAGTAATGTGCATGATATGAAAGTCAACTGTATACACAATTGAAATTGAAATCAACATAGCTATTGATAAGAGCAAACTTGTTAAAGAAACATGCGTGAACATACCTGTTGTGCCATTGGAGTTTCGATTGGATCCTTCAATTTAAAAATAAGTTTGTATGAGTAAATACAGTGATACAAGAGCAAAGCAATCATAGTTAAAAAAAGGCGCGCCTAAGCGAGCACTTAAGCGCGCCTAGGCTCTAGGCGTTGGCAAAACGCATTGCGCATAACTACGCATAATCTGTGCATAACTGCGCATAAGCATGCGCTTTGGTCAGTAAAGCGCAAGGCGGTGGCAAAACGCACAATTAACGCCTAGCGCTTTTTTGAACTATGATAGCAATGGAATCTTAAATTAGAACAGTTGTTCTTCAGGTTTAGGCACTTGTTCTACATGAACAGAGTACAGTAAGACGCAAGAATATAATACTTAAAATAGAAAATGAGCTCATAGACCTTACCACATTCTTGGTTCGGGACCAGTACAGAACAAGGCGTTCCCAGTCATCGTCCGGTAAATGTGTCTCGGGAGAACGTAAGGGAATTTGATGAGTTTCTTTGCCGGTGAAGTACGTTTTCTTCAGGTAATTCCGATACTGCCACCAAGCATTCTTGAAGATAGCAGAGGTATTAGCACAGGTTACCTCATCCTGAGTTTCCAAATCGGTCCTTCTCTATAGAGAAAAATGGGAAAATTTGTTGTATTATAACCATCATGGAGGTAGGATGTATGGGATGAAGCAAAGTAATTGCCATGAATAACATTACTTACACATAACTCCTGGACAAACACCTGCAACTGGCATTTTCCTTCATCTTCAGTATAATATTTCCAAGATGGGAAGATACGCACATACGATTTAACAACATCAAATGCGATAGATGCTAAACTACGACTAGCTGGTTGTGCTTCCTCCACAGGAATAGGCGTACTAACTGGTGGAGTTGGGGTTCGCCGTCATAGTACTGGCCCTTTGGGCACTGGAGCTGCCTTACTAACTGCTATTGTTTGGGAGCTCTGTGGTGGAGATGGTGCTGTGTCAACAGGAACTGGGTTACTATCGGCTGGGGTTGGGGTTAGATTGGGTGAAGCTGGTTCTCTGTCCATCGCAGTAGGGGTACAATCTGCAAGAGTTTGGGTTATGTGTGGTAGGGCTGGTTCTTGTGCATGTACAACCGGGGTGCTATCTCCACCAAGAGGTAGCACTGTTTTATTTGAAGACCGTGTTTTTAGTTCGCTAGATACTGGCATCACCCGCTCCAATTCAAATGGTTGATAAACAGGAAACATAGTTGAATGTACAGACATTGTATGAGAGACAGATGCAATAGATAGTGTGGAAAAAAGAGGGCATGAAATAGTTGACATGTATATTGTTTAACTAAAACGGATAGCATGACATAATTTCACATATATGATGTCTATCTAAACTGGATAGCATAGCATAACATAATTCAAAGATATGATGAATAACTAAACAGGATCGCATGACATAATTCACCTACATGTTATCTAAGTAATCAGGATTGCATCATTTAATTCACATATGTGATTTATATGCTAAACAGAGGGCATTCGATATGATGTCTGAACTAAGAACATGGTGTTGAATATTGTGTATATGATGTCTAAACTATGCAATGCAAGACACCGTATGCATGATATGAGCAGTATAACCGTGCCAAGTTAGAGCATACACCTCAGTGGGGGAATAGGACCGGTCATCTGTCTCTGAATCCATCTCTGAGGAGCTATCGGGACCCAACAAGAGATCTGCTTCGACAGGTAGCACTGTCTGCTCTGAAGGCCTTGTTTTCACTCCCGATTTTTCCATCTCCCACCCAAATGGCTGATTCACAGGAAGAGTAGTTTAATGTACAAACATTGTCGACAAATGGAAATGTAACGAAAAAAAGGATGGGCAAGATATCATTCAAATATATGATGCCTGGTTAAACAGGATGGCATTGCACATTTCACATATATTATGGTTGGCTAAAAGACATGAGACTGCATAATTCCCATATATGATATAGAAACTAAACAGGTGGCATTACAGAACATGTCTAAACTAAGCAGATGACATATATGATGTCAAAAGTAGGCACTGCAAGGCAACATATGCATGATATGACTAACATCATCATGCCAAGGTAGAGCAAACACCTTGGGGGTAAATAGGAGTGGTCAGCGGCGTCTGAATCCGCCTCAGAACAAATATCTTCCTCTGGATTACAATCTGGAGAGGGGTGGGGAGGGTTTGCCATTGAACCCACCATGGAGCGATGTCAGCATGACATTGTATTGCCGCGCAAAACTCTTCTCTTTTTCTCTACATGTTCAGCATGACTGTGTACAATATCTGACATGCATACGAAAAAAATATGGTGAGATTATGTAAGGAGAGCATGCAGAAATTTAGAGTGATGGTAACAACCAGTGGATCGATGTTTTTCCGTTGAACCAAAATATCCCTAATGGATCGACGTGAATGTATAGTAATAAGTGATGCAACAAGTGTACAACTTCTTTGCCGTAGCCGTGTCGACCTCAGCATCATTGGGTTGGTCGCTGAAGCAGTTGAGGCAGAGGTGGCTGTCGGAGGTGTGGAGGAAGATCTGAGGAATCTGTAGACGGCGTCCATGGCACTGCTCTGTTGTGATGGATCGTTCGGTTGTTGGAGCAGCTCCGGTGAGCCGTAAGACGTCAAGTTTGAAGCAGCACAAGACAGACATCGTCAATCTCAAGTGGGATTCTAATAGCATCTCCAATATATGATGTAAAATGGATGTAAAATTAACATCACCAAAAACCACCTGACTACAACAGATGAGGTAAAAACTGTTGACTCCGAACTTAACTGTCGAAACTGAAATTTACTGTGGAATCTGAATGCTACTGTCGAAACTGAACGCAATGGTAGCAGAGAGGCACTTGACATGTAGTTTAGGGAGGGCCTGCAGTTTATCTTCAACCTGCACCCCCCTGAGCCGCCAGCCACCACCGGCCAAACTGCCGGCCCCAGCGCCGCCTCGCCGCCCCGAAACAACTCGCCACCGCCGCCCCGGCCAGCCCTCTAGGCCCCTCGCCCCCCACCCACCCTGAACCCTAAGATAGATAGCGGGGTACCTCTCCGGCGAGCCCCCGTCCCCGCTGCGGGTGGTTCTTCCTTAACTCCGGCGAGCCCCCCCCCCAACCCCTGAAAATCGACAGACCCAAAAGTCGATTCAGTCGACTGAAGTGTGGCTTAATCGGAGCAGAGCAGCAGCACGAGCGAGGGGGAGAGCAGCAGCAGCAGCTGGGCGAGCGAGCGATCGAGCGAGAGCCGGAGCAGCAGCAGCAGATCCGGCTGGTATGGATGCCGCCGCCGAAGGGGCCTCGCACTGGGGAGAGCCGCCGTGGAGATGTCGCCCGCGGCGCCGGCTTCAAGGTAGCCGTTCCATGGGGGTGCGGCATGGAGCACCGTCGGCGCCGGGAGGTCGAGTTAAGGAGAAGGTGCGATGCGATGAGTGTACAACCTCTTTGGTGGCGCCGAGTAGGCCTCGGCTTCGTCCGAGGAGTCGGTGAGGATGTTGCGGTTCCGGTGGAGCAGGTTAAGGCAGCGCTGTGGGGATGGAGCAGCCGCGATAGACGAGGCGATCATCGGAGCAGCTCCTTGGAGGTGGAGGACGGGGCGGATGAATCGGCGGGACGGCGAGATGGACGACGGATCCTCATCTGGGGAGGTGGACGAGGGACGTCGAGCTGTTGCGGTGGACGACGTCGTCGGGGAAGAGGCTCCGGCTGGGCAGCGGTGACGTGGCGGACGGAGGAGGGTGGGGTTTCGCGGCTGGAGCGGAGAGGTTATGGCGGCCTGGGATTTCGAATGGCGAAAAGGGGGCGATGGGAGGGGGTGAAGCATGACTTAGGGACGCGCTTGTCCAAAATGTAGGGTGTGTAATAAAAGTACCCCCCGCCGATTTGAACTAGCGGCCCTTTCGGCTCAGGGTTAGAAGGGGGATTTCGCGTGTCGGGATTTGGCAGCTGGAGGGAGTTTTCGCGCGCGTTGTAATTTCGGGATAGCAAGGCGCGGGTTGTGAAGGCGCCAGTTTTGGGAGCACGATATCTGAATTTTCAGGATATAACAAGACGCGGGTTGAATTTTAGGGACAAGCCTAATGTGTAGTAATATTGTACTTGTACGTACCAAATCAATTCGCACTTCCCTCAACCAAAAAGAAAACGAAAAAAATAAAACTATTCACACCACCCAAAGAGAGAGTCTTGCCCCGTTTTACTATACAAATGCTATTCAAAGCTACTCCCTCCTTCCATCTATATAGGGCCTAATGCGTTTTTCGATGCTAACTTTGACCAAATATTAGAGCAATGATATATGGCATGCAACTTACTCAAAGCACACCGTTAAATTCGTCTGTGAAAGGTTCTTTCAATGATATAATTTTCACATTGTGCATGTCATGTACTATTAATCTTGTCAATAGTCAAAGGCGGCCTTAAAAATCTCATTACGCCCTATATAGATGGAAGGAGGGAGTATGAATCCATGTTATGTCCGATTAAATTTTTTCGCTTGCTGTATAATGCATGTAACCTACTCATACCAACCTTTTAGTGCATTCCAAATGTCTATACTACCGCTGCAATTCGAACTAAATTTGAATTCGTTTCTCTATTTCAATAAGAATCTACAATCATGATTGTTGGCAACTTTAACCATCATAGTTTCCTTGCTATCCGCCAGATATAAATCGGACGGCCTATAATGCAGGATGGCAGGCACACCATCATCAACAACTCCTTTTTTATAAGAGTAGAGATAAAATATATTAAATGTAGTATAACATGTTCATAACCACACCATGTGTATCACCGTTATATATATTCACACATGCGTCGGTTTGAAACACTATGATAAATTCTTCAAATATCCGAATTCGCTTTTTATAATGAAGTATATATGATCTCTATTCGTCTTTTACACCCACACAACCCTCTTATCTTTGTAGCTAGCGCTAATTTTCTCTTGTGCATGCACACGCCCGCATCCCTCTCACCCTCCCTCAGCGTTCTCTAGCTCCATCGCGCAAATTCGTCTTTTCACTTTAGGTCGTTCACCCACGGTGTGTGTAGGCCCCCCAGTTCCTTCTTTACGGCACACATCGATCGATATGTCTCTCTAGCCAGGTGTGCCTAGCACAAACACAAGCTTCCCCTCTTCTCTTGTCACCATCCATGCCTCACTCCCACCACTCTTTTCATCGTTCTCGTACTCGCACACTCCTCCCCCCTCGATATAGTATGCCTCTCGTACCACCTCCTACATGCATCCCTCTCTCTCTCTCTCTATCCTTCTCCTCGTGCCTCATTTGCTTCTAACACACACGTGCATGTATACCGATCGATCTCCCAACATATACCTAGATCGACTTTAACTACCCCCGCCCCAATCGATCGACGTACCTCACAAGTTATGTGTCTCCTTTCTCTAACAAAGGGCGATTGATCTTCCTATGTAGTTACGTCTGCTTACCACAGCCACATCGTCCCCCCTCATCATTCGTGCATGCCTCCTGACCCGTCTCTCACACGCACGTGCACAGACAACAAGCAGCCATCTCCTCTCTTATTGATATTGCGGGCGTGCCCTCCGTTTGTCTAGCAAGCCTATCCCACCATTTGTTAGAAGCAACTCCACTACCACCCCCTCCAACACTCTAGCTCTGTCTCTCTCCCAACCTTATTCCTCTCCTGCACATATGCATGGATGCCGATCGATCTCCCTTAATACATGAGGCAGATCGATCTCCTTAATACATGAGGTAGGCCTCTCTCCTCCTCCACACATATACCAGCCATTGTACCTCTATAGTTAATTGGGCCTCCCTCTTCCCCCACCACACACCGATAGTCGAGCGCTGCAGGTAGGTATCCATGCCACAGAGACAAACTGCACATGTTCCATCTCATGTTCCAGTAGGCCAGCCACTCTATATCTTTGACGTGGGCACACACAAATTCGATGGCACTCTTTATAGATAGCGCGTGCGCACACACACACATCATCCCTCTCTTCGATTCTATGGACACCTCAAGCCGATGATACCTCCACTCTCTTCTCGTGGATCGCCCCCTCTATATATATGTTATATCCAGGACTCTATTTCACACACATTGCATATG